>NC_064622.1:465669995-465695498 GCF_023898315.1 Schistocerca nitens | reverse complement strand
TCTCCTGATGGACCATGTTAATGAGTAGTCTTACCCAGACGCATGGATAACATCACAGCCTGCATCCTGTGACGCCTGATTCAAAACTAACATGCTTACGGAGGTGACAGTAAAACTTTTGTGTTGGTCACCACGTTGGTGCGGGCGTGGAGGGGCCCCATCCTATATAAAGAGAGCTCGCACCGTAGCCGACTCGCTAGCGCCGGGTGAGGAGCTGGCGCTTGTGTTTTTTCGCTTGCTTGCTTTGAGGAGGAGGAAGGAAGAAGAAGAAGAATGACAGGCCGCGGCAAGGGAGGAAAGGGGCTGGGCAAGGGTGGCGCCAAGCGGCACCGCAAGGTGTTGCGCGACAACATCCAGGGCATCACGAAGCCCGCCATCCGCCGCCTGGCTCGCAGGGGCGGCGTGAAGCGCATCTCTGGTCTGATCTACGAGGAGACCCGCGGAGTGCTGAAGGTGTTCCTGGAGAACGTGATCCGCGACGCGGTGACGTACACTGAGCACGCCAAGCGCAAGACTGTGACGGCCATGGACGTGGTGTACGCCCTGAAGAGGCAGGGGCGCACCCTGTACGGTTTCGGCGGTTAGGCAGGCAGGCAGCCAGCCAGCCGGTGTGCTGTGCTGCGTTGTGGCCTTCCCGCGGCCGTGCCGTGCCCGTGCTTGGTGGGAGAGACGAAAACGGCCCTTTTCAGGGCCACCACACTGTTCGGAGATTGAAAAGTGCGAAAGAGTCTGTGTTGCCTGTGCGTGTTGTTGTTGTTGTTGTTGCTGCTGCGCGTGCGTTAGTTTTTGAGTTTGACGCGATGGGCGCGGCTGAGTCCAGTGTGTGCGTGGTTTGTTGTTTGTTTGTGGCGTGGGCATAGGCGGGCGGGCCGGATCGATCGATCGATCGGATCAGCTGTTTGGTTTTTTTGTCTGTGCCACGCGCGCCCCTTTAATTGAAACATTATAATGCTAACAATGATCATCACATTATCGGTGTATCGATGTCGTTGTCGTTTGGAACGCGACTCTGTGCGTGCGCGGAGGGGTGCAGAAACAAAAAAGACAAAAAGAGAGAAACGACAAAATGTGTGCGCGTTCGGCCACACGGGCTGTGGACAAGATGGCGGACGTGCGCCGGCGCTGGCTGTGCAATGTATGTATGTGGACGTGTTGTGTAAAGTGCGGCGAGCACGGACGACGGAAACTTTGCTTTGGACGTAGGTTTGTGTGGTGGCCCTGAAAAGGGCCGATTGTTGTGAGCCGAGCCGGCAAGGCAAAGGCAGGCGCGTTTGCGTGCAGGGAGCACGCAAGCGCAGCGCCGCGCTCTCTGTTTAGGCCTTCTTCTCGGTCTTCTTTGGCAGCAGGACGGCCTGGATGTTGGGCAGGACACCACCCTGTGCGATGGTGACGCCCGACAAGAGCTTGTTGAGCTCCTCGTCGTTGCGGATGGCGAGCTGCAGGTGGCGCGGGATGATGCGCGTCTTCTTGTTGTCGCGGGCCGCGTTTCCGGCCAGCTCGAGCACCTCAGCCGCGAGGTACTCCATGACGGCGGCGAGGTAGACGGGCGCCCCGGCGCCGACGCGCTCGGCGTAGTTTCCCTTGCGCAGGAGGCGGTGGATTCTGCCGACCGGGAACTGGAGCCCAGCCCTGCTTGAGCGGGACTTTGACTTGCCCTTGACTTTGCCTCCCTTTCCGCGTCCGGACATGGCGTTTGGCTAGTTGAAACACGTAACGTAACGGTGCGAGCCGCAGCGAGTCGAGCAGCGGAGTGCGTGGCGGCGGGACTTTTTTTTTTTTTTTTTTTTTTTTTTTAGCACATTTCATTCCCTTCTCGGATGGAGAAGGGCGGGCTGTTGTAGAGCATGCGATGGGCTCTTTTCAGCCATGGGTTTTAGGTATACTGTTTTGACACAATTTATTTTTGTTGCTGGGGTGCGGGGAAAGGGGTGGATATCTCCCAATTGGGAATTTATTTGCAGGAGTTTGTAGGGGACAGTTCCGGTATTTACCTTAGCGGCCAAGGAAAACCTGCAAAACCCGGCCAGAACTGCTTGTCACGGTCCTTCTCTTTATTTACCGAGACGGAGGCGCCATTGAAGTTGGCGCTGTCGTTCCCGGTGGGCAAGGGCGGCTTCGTGTTCCGCCTCTCGCTCTCTTCTTTTCCTTTCTTCTCTCACTCTGAGGTCCTCTACCTCTGGGGAGGGAGAACTCGGAGTGAGAGGTCTGCTGCTCGTTGTCGTCTCGATTTTGTGCAGCCTCCATGGAGACCTGGTGGGCTCCGTGGCTGCCACTTCGGTTTGCGTGCCGATGGACACCGCATCCGTCGTCTCGGTTTGGGCGCCTCGATGGCGCTTGCACCGTTTGGACGACGTCTGGGTGCCCTCATCGACACGCACGCTGGCTTCTGTGGGGATGGTTGAGGCGCCGTCGGTGGTCTGACTGGCGCGGTTGATCACCATCCTCTTCTTCTTTATGGTGGTGTCTTCGGTCTGCGTGGCCGCGGACGCGCTGGTGTGTGCCGTCGGCCCATCACATTGAAGGCGGAGAGCCAAGGCTTCCCTCAGCAGGTGGCAGGCAGCCTCCATCTCCGCGTGGAGGGCCATCCGGAAGCGTGACTCCGCTTCCTCCATCAGCGCGTCGATGTGGCCCACACCGCTGCTGCTTGCTGAGTGGCGTCCCTCCTGCTCGCGCGAGGGCCCCCCCCCACCACCTCTGCCACTGGCGGGTGGAGGGGCCGGCCGCGCGTTGTGGCGAGGCGCTGCTGCTTTGTTCGACGTCTCGGGGGTTTCAGCGCTGGAGCGCTTCCGCCTCCTCCTCCTTCTCCTCTTCTTCGTTGTCGGCTTCTCGCGGCGGCCGTCTTCCGTGTGGGCAGAAAATGCCCGGCAGCCACGCCAGCTGGCAACATGGTCGCCGCCACAGCGAGCACATGTTGGCTTGTCGTCTCGAAGCAAAGTGCACTCGCGGGTGTCGTGACCAACACCGCATTTGGCGCACTTCGCTTCGAAGCGGCAGTGCTTTGCCACGTGGCCCTCCCTCTGACACTTAAAACACTGGGGTTTCGTGTCGAGGTCAGGCGGAAGTGGCTCGATCGTAACGTCGAAACCTGCTAGGGTGGTTAACCCGCAGATTCCGACGTCTTTGCTTCCTTCCTGGCTGGAGTCATCTTGGGGCGGCTCGACAGCCAGGATGAACAGCGGCGGCCTTTCCTTGTTCGTCCTGTTGTGCAGCTTAACTATGGCCTCATAGTTATGCTGCAACAGGACTTTGCGCACCGATTCCGCCGTCATGATCCACGGTAGCCCCCTCAGTAGGACCTTAAGAAGTGGTTTCCTCTTCTTTGGTCCGCTGTAGGTAGGTGGCTCCATGAGGTACGCATTCAGCCGGTCGCAGAGGATCTTTCGATCCTCCTGCGAACGTGGCTGGATGGACAGAGTGGCCTCGTTATCCAGCATCTGCACTGTTGGGTGGTAGCGTAGTTCCAGTGCCACCTCGTCGTAAGTCTCCACCCAGTCTCGACCCGTGTAGCGTATGCACACAGGGAGAACTTGGGCGGAGGGTCGACAAGGTGGTGGTGCTACCACCTCTTCTTCATCGTGTGTGGTCGGTGCGACGGAGCAGCTGCGTCGATCTGAAGAGACGCTGCGCTCACTGCCGTCCGATCGGAGAAAGTCAGCGCGGGTTGGCATCTTTGCGGGAGAATTGCGCTTCCCGCGTTTCCCTTTGCCCATGGCGAGTGCGGCGTCTCTCCACGACAATTTGCTTTCGGCAACACGACAATCTTGCCGAGACGCGCACACTCACCACGGAACCGCCTTCTCTAACTCTTCGCGCGGCAGTTGCGGAGCGCCCTACTACATGCACCCGCACGCCACCGCTGCCCAACTCGGAATGCGGCGGGACTAGCCTCTGCTGCACTATATGCTTCCTCTGCTTGAGGATGGCTGCGTGTGGAGTTTGTTGTCCTAGAGACATTTACTCCAATTGGGTTTGGGTGATTTTTTTTTTTTTTATTAAATTTTACTTTACTTTGTGGTAGGTCTTATTTCTGGTGTGCATTTATTTGTGGATTACTTGACTGCCCTAATTAGGGGCTGGCTTGGATGATGGTGATGTGATGGGGTTGTTGGATGATTTAATGGGTGGTTTGTTTGCTAGTCATAAAAGATCGATTTCGGTCTTTTATGCCTGTCTCTTGTTGGGTCGTATTGTCCCAGCCTGCTGATCAGGTTGTTTGTGGACCTGGAAGCTGTGTCATAGAAGGTTTCTGCGAGTTCTTTAAATCTTTCTATTAGTGGCATGACTTCTGCTGCCTCGTGTAGATCGGCCGTTGGGAACTGCGAGGGGACGTGTAGCGCTCGTCTCAGCGCCCTGTTTTGTACACGCTGGAGTTTTACAATGTGTGTTTTAGCAGCATAACCCCAGATGGGGCATGCATACTCCATGATGGGGCGGATGAGTGAGCAGTACACTCTTATACCTATATTTGCAGCCAGCGAGCTTCCTGTATTGAGAACAGGATACAAGAGGCTCATTCTGGCGCTAGCTTTAAGTCTTAGGTCCTCAATATGTGGTTTCCATGTGAGGCGTTTGTCAAGTGTCACTCCTAGGTATTTTGCTGTTTGCCTCCACGGTAGCTCCTGGCCATTTAGCCTAAGGTGTAGTGGAGGTCTTCGTTGTGGTCCGCGCTTGCCTAGTCGGCGCGTTATGAGCATGGCCTGTGTTTTTTCACTATTGATGGTGATGCGCCATTTCTTTGCCCATTGTTCTGTGTCGTTTAGGACTGTCTGTAGTCGTCTGGTGACCAGATCCCTGTTGGCGTTGCGTGTGAAGAACGCTGTATCGTCCGCATACTGCGCTGTGTGCACCAGGGGTGCGGTGGGCGTGTCTGCAGTGTATAGACTATACAGGACGGGCCCTAGCACCGAACCCTGGGGCACTCCAGCGCGCACGCGTCTTCTTGTCGAGAGTGAAGAGTCAACCCTAACGGAGAAAGTTCTGTTCGAGAGATAGCTTTTCAGTAGTTTGACTATCGTCCCGGGGAAGCCCTGTGTGTACAGTTTGTATAGTAACCCAGTGTGCCATACGGTGTCGAAGGCCTTGGCTACGTCAAGTAGCACTATCCCACAGTAGCCTCTTCGATTGAAAGCTTCGGTTGCTGCTTCGACCACTCTCATGATTTGTTGCGGGGCTGAATGTTTCTGCCTGAAACCGAACTGGAAATTTGGTAGAATTTGCTCTCTTGAAATGTGTTGCTCGATGGATATGAGCAGGAGGCGCTCGTAAATTTTACTGAGAGTGGGGAGGAGGCTAATCGGCCTGTGGTGCTGTGGGAATACTGGGTCTTTACCTGGTTTGGCTATCGCGACCACTTCCGCGTGTTTCCAGCACGCTGGAAACTCGCGGGCACGAGAAATCTCGTTGAAGACGTCCGCGATGTGTGTAATTGCCAGTGGCGGGAGATGTTTTATTAGTCGGTTCGTGAGCCGGTCGTGGCCTGGGGCCTTTTTGTTGGGGAGAGACTTGATTACTTTTGCCACGTCCTCTGGGGCGAAAAGTGGAGGGTCTTCGTTTTCGTCGTCTTCAGCTGCAAGGAAGACTGCAAGCTGTCGACGGACTGTGTTTTCATGGTCTCTATCCTGTGCTTCCGCTGGTTTGAACTGCTGTTCGAATGTGTCGGCGAGCGCGTTGGCCTTGTCAGCTGCGCTGTAGACCATGCCACGCTCGCCGTGCAGCGGCGGCATTCTAGCGCGTCTTTTCGTAAATTGTTTCGTCGCTTGCCATAGGCTGTTGTCGTCTACTTTGAGGGCTGAGAGGCGTGCAGACCATTGTTGGTTGCGGTGCTCAGTGAGTGCGACTTTCAACTCTCTCTGTAGTCTGTTGAGCAGCCTCCTAGTGTTTGGGTTTCTTGTTATTTTCCACTCCTTTGCGATCCTATTTTTGTGCCGAATTTGCGCAAGCAGGTGCTCCGGGAGTCGTATTTGAGGAGGCGGGCCTTCCCGCTGTCGGGGTGTGGCCTCCTCAGCAGCCTGCAGGATCGTGTTTGTGAGGTCTTGAAGCGCCTGTTCTGCTGTATTTGCAGTTGGAGGCGGGGCGCGAGCAATTTCTGATGCGACGTTATCTTGAAATTGCTCCCAGTTTGTGCGTTTGTATGTCGCCTGGTGCTGTGGAAGAGCTACCCATTCTCCCACATCGACCTCTAGTAGAACTGGGTTGTGATCAGAGGACATTCTATTGACTGTTCTCGCAGTCACGAATCCCGTTATCCTTCTTGTGAGAGCTATGTCGAGGACGTCCGGCCTATTTCCGTTCCTTGGGAAGTGGGTCGGCTCCTCTGGGCCCCATACGTCGAATTGTAGGTTGCGCGCGAGTCGTTGCAGTTGACGACCTGCTCTGTTAGTGTTTCGCGAGTGCCAGTCTGCGTGCTTGGCGTTGAGGTCTCCTCCTATTAGGAGCTTGCCTCTAATCTGCCCTAATGCGGTTATGTCTTCCTCTACTATTACTGGGGTAGGGGGGCGATATACTGCAACGACTGTTAGGGGTCCTGTGGCTGTGGCTATTTCCACTGCCACAGTTTCTAACTGTTGGGTGGCTGGAATATAGACCTGGTGGTGGGGGATCCCTCTTTTGATGAATATGGCTACCCCGCCTCCGGCGGTTAGCCTGTCTTTTCTATAACAATTGTAATTGGGGACCGTCGCCTTTACTCCCGGTTTTAGATGGGTTTCGGCCACCATGCAGACGTCGATATTGTCTTCTTTCATGAATTCGCGGAATTCCATGACTTGTCCGACGATTCCGTCGGCGTTGAAGACGCTTATTGACAGGCCTTGAATGTGTGGGCGTCTATCCATGTTTGGCCGTTGGTGCTGCTGGGGAAATCGCTGAGGGCTGCGATTGCTTGGCTGCCACTTGGAGAGCGGCGAGGATTTGTACGTTTTGCTGCTGTATCTCACGCATCATTTGCGTGAGGAGACTTAGAGTCTGTGTCATGAGCCCTAGCATTGGGTCTGTAGAGGAAGGCGTCGTGGTAGCTTCCGTCGTTACATGAGCGGTGTGCTGACCATCGTCTGTTTGACGGTCTGCTGCAGCCGCTGTTCGCAGACTGGGCTTTGGTATGGGGTGCAGTGCTTCCCTAGAACTTCCCTCGTTAGGCGGGATCTGGTCGGGTTCTGTGGTGTCCTGCGTTGCGTCTGTGTCTGTGGGTGTCCGGTTGTCCTCCCCCGCGCCCGCCGCGGCCGGCAGGGGCCCACTGGGTGGCTGCCCCTTGCCGACAGCGACGTTCGCGTAGGTCGCGTCATCAGTTACGTCCCTGGGTTTTGCCCGATAGGCCGGCCTGTCCGGTCTTGTTCGGTTTTCAGGACGGCTAGCGGGCTTGGCTCGGGGTTTGTCCGGCGGTTTTTGAGCCGCCTTCGTGCCTCTGGCGCGTTGGACGTAGTTTTTGTGCACTCTGCAGCCCAGGTAGCTGGAGACATGGCCTTCGCCGCAGAGTGCACACTTGATGCTTGGGTCGTCCTTTTTTACTGTACATGTTCTGGAGTCATGTCCCCCTGCGCATTTCCTGCATCGGGGGGGCATGTCGCAGTGTGTGGCGATGTGCCCGAGTCCCTGACACTTAAAGCATTGAATAGATCTATTTTTCTTTCGCAGCAGCTCGGTAGTTACTGGGACGGAGAGAACTTCAGTGATTTGTCTTCTGTTCTGTGGTGTGTCCGGTATTACTGCTATGTATAGGGGCCATTTATTATCGGACCCAGGTTGTTTCATCTGGGTTACCGATCTGACCTCGTAATCTTGGCGCATCAGGTCGTTTTTGATGGCCTTCGGAGAGAGTTTACGAGGCAGGTCGCGGATCACAATGTTGAGGTTGCGTGTTTTGTCTGTTGGGAAAGTGTAGTGGGGAATTCGTTTCTCCACTAGCACCTGCTTTACCTCTTTGTAGTCGTCGAGGTTGTGGAGGACTAGCTTTATTTTGTCGCCTCCCGCAGGTTTCGCCTTAAATGGTCTGTCCCCTAGTGTCGATTTCATTAGGTCATACAATTCCTTGTAATCCCTGTCGAACTCGGCAACTATTGGGGGCAGTTGGACACGTTTCTGCTTGCGCGTTTCCCCCTGTTGGTTTTGGGGCGCATCACCATCTGCGGGCTCGTCTGCAATGCTGGAGAAACGGTTAGTCGTGGGGGCGATCTCCCTGGCTGGTGGGGGAGTGGGCTGGCGGACAGTGTTTCTGGCTAGTTCGAAGCCGTCTTCGTCGGGACCACGCTCTTGTTCCACGACGTCATTTTCCTTCTGGGGCACTGTCTCATCGATCACGAGAGCGCCCTCTGAATCAGAGTCACGATTTGGTGACTCATCTTCATTTGCCTTGGCGTTTTCGAGGATCTTGGCTCTGTGGTTTCTGCGCCTGCACCTGTTCTTCTTTTGGGTCCTCGACAGCTTGACTCGGGGGGAAGGGGTGCGGGTGAATTTCACCTTACTTGACAGTTTGCTGGTGGGCTTGGGTTGTGCTACTGATTTCGGTTTAGGGAGTATTGATACTGGAATATGGTTGTTTCCGCGTTTACGTTTCAGAAATGGGATTAGCGCATCTTGCGCGTTTGCTAGCAGTAGTTGTTCTATGAATGGGGAGGGGGTGGCGATGGCACTGCACTTGCTGACGACGTAAGTCGCTGTGCTCGACTTTTGTGATATGGCGTTAGGCGCCGTATTATCTACGCTGGATGGGGAGGCAAAGTCAAAGGCTGCCATGGGGGTGCCAGTCGCTGCCTTAGTTGCCGACACCGTTAGGTTTCCGGCAGACGACTCTGGCCCTAACAAACTAGCATGCGCGGGTAACTGGCCAGTGACCAGGCCCTGACATGCAGATTCCCTATCGCTAGGAGGAGCAGAGCATGGCTCTGCGGCAGCTGAAGTACTCGAACCGCCCGGAAAAGCGGCCCGCGACACCGAAGAGACGACATCGACGCCGCCAACAGCAGGCTGCTGGGGCCCCGAATCGTCACCGCAGCTCGAATCCGCACACGGCAATTTGCTCATTCTGCGCCTTGGCCGTGCTGCGCTTCGTCGTGTGCACCCGTCAACGCTTTAATAAAAGCGAAGCCGAAGTCGCACCTGGTTGTTCACCCGTACAAGCGGGGGCCTATGGCTTCGCGTAACAGACTCACGGAGACTAGCTCAACGCTCGACTGCCGCTCGGCGAATGCGGCGGGACTCTCACTTCTCTCTAATTTCTTCCTCCTGTTGGAAGTGTTGCGTAGAAGGTTGTTGTCCCTTGGGGACATTTCCTTCGCTTTGACTTGGTGTGTTGGTATATGCTGTTCTTTTGTTTTTCTGTTTTGGTGAGAGTTGTGTGATTCTGTTTCTTTACTCAGGAGAGTATTGATCTTGGTCTCTTGTATTTGTCATTTCTTTGGTCATATTGACCTAGTGTATTGATGAGCTGGTTTTGTGCGGTACCGGCTGTGGCATAAAACTGTTCTGCCAGGCGTCGGAACCGTGTTTGTAGCGATTCGATATCCGCAGCAGCATGTAGATCTGCTGTGGGGAATCGTGGAGGTACGTGAAGGGCCCTCCGGAGGGCTCTGTTTTGTATTTTTTGTAGGCGGCCTATTGTCGATCTGGCTGCATATCCCCATACGGGGCATGCGTATTCCAGTATCGGCCTAATAAGGCTTCTATAGACCGCTACTCCAGTGCTGGGGTCTAGTGAACTGCGTTCATTTAATACAGGGTAGAGGACTTGCATCCTGCCAAGGGCTTTCTTGCGGAGTTCCTCGATGTGGCACTTCCAAGTTAGGCGCTTGTCCAGTGTCACACCGAGGTATCTCGCCGTGTTTCTCCAGGGGAGATTTTGCCCTTGTAGCTGCAGCAGTTGGATGGGTCTTCTTAGGGGGCGGCGTTTTCCGAGGCGTCTTGTTATCATTAGTGCCTGGGTCTTTTCAGTATTCAATGAGATGCGCCATTTCTTGGCCCATGAGTCAGTCCTATTTAGTGCTGTTTGTAGTCGTCTTGTTGCCAGGTTCCTGTTCGTGGAGCAGGAGAAGAATGCGGTGTCGTCTGCATATTGCGCTGTTTGTACGTGCTGCGTGACAGGGATGTCGGCTGTGTAGAGGTTGTACAGGGTAGGACCCAGTACAGACCCTTGGGGCACTCCAGCGCGTATCCTTCTCCTGCTCGACTGTGATCTGTCGATCTTAACGGAGAATGTCCTACTGGTTAGATAGCTCTGTATAAGTTTTACTATCGTCCCCGGGAAGCCTTGTGTGTACATTTTGTGCAAGATTCCGGTGTGCCAGACTGAATCAAAAGCCTTGGCAACGTCTAATAAGACAATCCCGCAGTAGCTCTTTCGGTTGAAGCTTTCTGTAGCTGCTTCAACTACCCTCATTATTTGTTGGGGGGCTGAGTGTTGTTGCTGGAAACCGAATTGAAATTTTGGCATAATTTGCTCTCTTCTGATGTGATCTTGAATCGGCGTTAAGAGGAGGCGCTCGTACAGTTTGCTGAGGGTGGGCAGGAGACTAATTGGTCTGTAGTGCTGCGGGAACACCGGGTCTTTCCCTGGTTTTGCGATCGCGACTACTTCTGCGTGTTTCCACTGGGTCGGGAATTTTAGTGATCGCGTAATTTCATTGAAGATATCAGCTAAGTGGGTTATTGCCAGTGGCGGGATATGTTTTAGGAGTTCGTTGGTGAGCTGGTCGTGGCCTGGTGCCTTTTTTGTTGGCAGTGACTTGATGGCTCCTGCCACGTCTTCTGGGCTGAAGAGTGGCGTGTATTCATCTTCGTCTTCTGCTGCTAAAAAGGTGGCCAGTTGTCTGCGAACTGTTTCGACGTGTTCCCTGTCCTGTGCCTCTGCTGGCGTGAATTGTTTCTCGAACACGTCGGCTAGCGCGTTTGCTTTGTCTACGGCGCTGAACTGCAGTCCACGTTCGCCGTGCAGAGGCGGCATTTTTGCGCGTCTTTTCGTGAACTGTTTTGTGGCTTGCCATAGACTGTGGTCTTCTAAGTTGAGAGTTGATAGTCTTTCGGACCATTGCTGGTTGCGGTGCTCAGTGAGCGCAACTTTCAACTCTCTTTGTAGTCTGTTGAGCAGCCTCCTTGTGTTTCTGTTGCCTGTGAGTTTCCACTCTTTGGCGATCCTGTTTTTGTGCCTTATTTGTGCAAGCAGGTGCTGGGGAAGTTGCCTGGGACGGGGGAGTCCCGCTGGCGCAGGCGTGGCTTCCTCAGCTGCTTGCAGGATCACTTTCGTGAGGTCTTCCAGCGTTTGCTCGACAGTGTCTGCTGTTGGAGGCGGGGCTTGGGTCAGTTCTGTAGCTATATTGGCGCGGAACTGTTCCCAATTTGTGTGTTTGTGTGAGGTTCTTAGCTGTGGGATAGAGAGCCATTCTCCCATATCGACCTCGAGAATGACAGGGTTGTGGTCCGACGACATTCTGTTCATGGAACTTGCGGACACAAAACCCATTATGTGTTTTGTGAGGGCAATGTCGAGGACGTCCGCCCTGCTCCCGTTTTTCGGGAAGTGGGTGGGTTCCTCTGGGCCCCACACTTGGAACTGATGCGTGCGCGCGAGTCGTTGCAGTTGTCGACCAGCTCTATTACTTACTCTTGAGTGCCAGTCTGCGTGTTTGGCGTTGAGGTCTCCTCCTATTAGGAGCTTGCCTCTTATTTGGCTTAATGCAGCTATGTCGTCCTCTTCAAGCGTTGGGGAAGGGGGGCGGTAGGCTGCAACGACTGTGAGGGGTCCTGTTACGGTGGCTATTTGTATTGCGACCGTTTCTATCTGTTGGGTTGCTGGTGGGTACACCCGGTGGTGTTCTATGCCTCGTTTGACGTATACTGCGACCCCGCCTCCTGCAGTGGGCCGATCGCGTCTGTAAGCGGCGGGACTGCACTGCACTGCACTGCACTGTAAGTCTCTGGTTTCATCGACCAGGAGGGGGGACAGGCTAAGCAGCGAAGCTGCTATTCCTGTGTGGACCTAAAGAACGGTGGGGTGGCCTCACGGTTAGGATTGGCCTATGTGAGCGGCCGCGCGGGGCGGACGCTGCGTCAAAGCGTCATAGGGGCTGCGGAGTAAACTACTCCCGCAGCAGATCAGGCCAACGCGTGGTCGGCCTGCGGTGGACTTGGTGTCCCAGTCCGCGTATAAGATGACTGCCAGAGTGTTCTGCAGAAGCGTAGAACACCCTGGCGGACTGCCTGATGCGATCCCGCAGTAACGGGACGCCAGCTTCCTCATGAAGCAGCCGCGTGGAGTAACGAGGCGGCTTGTGAAGTGCGAGTCGCAGTGCCCGATTCTGGACACGCTGGAGCATCGCAACGTGCGACGGTGCGGCATTGCCCCACACGACGGCGGCGTACTCGAGAACCGGCCGGACGAGGGCCAAGTACACGGTCAGGCCGTGCCGAGGGGGGAGCGTGGATGTGGGGTTCAGCAGCGGGTAGAGCGCCCGGAGACGCCCAATCGCCCGCCCCCTGATGTCTCGGATGTGCGGCAGCCAGGTGAGATGCCTGTCCAGCGTCACACCGAGGTAGCGGCCGGCTGGTGACCACGGGATGGGGCCTCCCGAGATCGTGACAGGCGGCAGGGCAGGAGGCAGCCGTCTCCGAGTGAAGACGACCGCCTGGCTCTTGGCGGGGTTAAATTTGAGGCGCCACTTGGTGGACCACGCCCCCAGGACGTCGCACGCCAGTTGCAGCCTGCGGCACATCGCGGCCACGTTCAGGCTGCGGGTGAACAACGCAGTGTCATCGGCATAAAGAGCCAACTCCACGCGCGCCACCCGCGGTGCGTCAGAAGTGTACAAGGTATACAGCAGGGGGCCAAGAACCGACCCCTGCGGTACACCCGCACGAATTGGCCGGTCGGTGGAGGTGCCGCCGGCGGCCCGGACGTGGAAGGTGCGGCCCGCGAGGTAGGACCGCAGCAGAAGGGCGTGGGACGTCGGGACCCCGTGTACAAGGAGCTTGTACACGAGGCCCTCGTGCCACACGCAGTCGAACGCTTTGGAGACGTCGAGGAGTACCGCCCCAAGGTACTCCCGCGACTCCAGCGCCCGCATCGCCTGTTCCACCAGGCGTAAGAGCTGGTGCGTGGTCGAGTGGCCCCGCCGGAATCCGAATTGCTCCGCTGGAAGGAGCCCTTCGGCAGTGACGTGGCGCCATAGCCGCTCCACGTACAGTCTCTCAAAGATCTTGGAGAGAGACGGGAGCAGGCTGATCGGCCGGTAGTGCTCCACCCGACGCGGATCCTTGCCGGCCTTGGGGATAGCCACCACTTCCGCGTGTTTCCACGCGGAAGGGAAGATCCCGGAGCGGAGAATGCAGTTGAATGTGTCCGCCAGCGGCTGATGGAGTGCCGGCGGCAATAAGCGGCGGGACTAGGGTGGGGGTCCCTTTATGGGCTCGGGTGCGGCGGCCGGTTGCGCGCGCGCCCCATTGGTCGGCGGCCGCAACAGGGCGAGCTGGTAAAGGTGGGGTGTTGCGGTAGCGGCGGGTGCCACTGTGTGGGGAGACGCTGACTAGAGCGGAGCGCTTGCTGCTTGCTGTACGTTCGAGATGCCGCCCAAGACTAGCGGGAAGGCCGCCAAGAAGGCTGGCAAGGCGCAGAAGAACATTTCGAAGGGCGACAAGAAGAAGAAGCGCAAGAGGAAGGAGAGCTATGCCATCTACATCTACAAGGTGCTGAAGCAGGTGCACCCCGACACGGGCATCTCGTCGAAGGCGATGAGCATCATGAACAGCTTCGTGAACGACATTTTCGAGCGCATTGCGGCCGAGGCGTCTCGCCTGGCGCACTACAACAAGCGCTCGACCATCACGTCCCGCGAGATCCAGACGGCTGTGCGGCTCTTGCTGCCTGGCGAGCTGGCCAAGCACGCCGTGAGCGAGGGCACGAAGGCGGTGACCAAGTACACGAGCTCCAAGTGAGGGGGTTAAGGCTCTAGGGAGCTCCCCTCCGTTGCGAGAGCGGCAAAACGGCCCTTTTCAGGGCCACCAAATTGCCTTTGCGGGAAGAGCGGAATTGTTGTTTGTGTGAGGCGGCGCATAGCTACCCGGTTTGGTTGGTTGCGAAGCAGCTGGTGGTGGTGGTTATGCGTGCTCGCGAGTCTTGGCGTGGTTGGTTGGTTGGTTGGTTGTTTGTCGACACATAGACAGGAGGTGTTGTCTGTGTCGCTGATTCCTTTCCTTTCTTTCTTTGTCTCTGTCTGCCCGGTTAGTCACGTGACTGCAATTGAAACCCCTCGCGATTGTTGGATGTCACCGTTAGGGCCGTCTGCGGGTTTGTTTGTTGTCACATCATACATACATACATGATGGCGAGGGTGAAATGTTGTGTTGCCGTCTACTATTCCCTTTGCTGTACGGCGTGGAGGTGTGTTGGTGACGTTTTAAAATGGACGTGTCTTTACTAGTCATTAAGAAGACGCAAGAATTGTACGGGCGGGTGGGGTAGGCGACACGCACGGTGGTGTACCCATTTATTTGGCCCTTGATTTTGATAGCCGTTTCTGCAGTTGATTTGAATGATTGATTGTTTGTTGTGCGCACGCACGCCGGTGTCGTCATTCAAGGTGCACGTGTGTTCGGTTCAGTGACGGTAGACGACGACGGCCGTTGTTTGTTGTTATGGGCGTACACGCGGTTGTCTGTGTCCCCCGGTGAAATGGCCGGTTTGTCGGTGATGTGATGTGATGTGATGTGATCCGATCCGGCGGCCCTGAGTAGCTGTCTATGGGCATCATGGCAACGTGTCGGTCTGAACACCCGTCTCACTGTGGCACCGTCGGCGCTGCGAACGGTGACGAAAGGCTGACTGTGATCGGTCGGATGTCATGTCTTGTCTGGGCAGAACGTGTGGAATGAGCAAAAAAAAAAACTGTGGGGACGGAAACAATGGTGGAGGAGGGGAACGAAAATAATAAAACGAAACGAAACGAAGAAAAAGAAGAAGGAGAAGCAATCACCGGAAAACGAGACAGGGGAAAAACGGAGAGGCGCTGTCTAGAGCAACGGAACGTTCCCGTGCATTGCAGCCGCACTGACATGCGCTTACGGCGCGGCTGCAAGTGTCGGCCGTGGTGACGGCTGAATTGCATTGCCTTCCCGGATGCCAACGTTCGCCCGATATGGCTCGGAGGAAGAATCTATGAGAGAGTGCCTTGCCCTTGCCGTTTCGTGTGCGGTGTAGCGAATGATGTGTGTGTGTGTGTGTGTGTATGTAGTGGGGAATGGATGGTCGATAGCTGCCGTCACGGTCGAGATAACGCAGTCAAAGGTGTCGCGAAAAAGTGTGTTAGCCGTGGTTGGTTTGTGTGTTTGTTTTGTTTTTAAAGAGAAGGGACGAGAGAAAGAAGGTAGGTGGAGAGTGCGTTGCGTGTTGCGAACTGCGTCCGTGAATACGGCAGTATTTGGTGGTGGGCGTGCCCTTGCAGGTGGCCCGGAAGGCGTGTTCGTTTCGCGGTAGTGTGGACGGGTGAGGGGCACGCGTAACGCTGCGCTGCTGGCATATTCGGGAGATGGGAGGGGGCGAAAGGAGAAAGGAGACGCGGAGGGCGCGTGTGGGTGGTTCGCGCTGCGCTGCGCTCGGCGGTTGTGTTTGTTTGTGCAACAAATGTGTTGCCGGGAGGGGGACCGTTGTTGTGGTGGTTGCGGTTGTAGCCTCCGACGCGGCTGGCAGTGAACAACGTGAGACGACGGATGCGTGGCTGGGGCGGCGCATGTCGCCGGTGCCATGCCTTTAGAGCCGCGTGGTCGGGGTGTGCGCACCGCGTGTCGTGTTGCGAGACATCACATGTGCTGCTGCGCACCGGTGGCGTGGCGTGGCGTGGCGTGGGGGCGAGGAGAGCGAGCCGCGCCAGTACCGCGCGGTGTGCTTGTGCGCCGGAGAATGGCACACTGCGCCTGCCCGTTGAGGAGGCTGATGGCCGTGGTGTGGTGGAAATGGAGCGCGTCGGACGTGTACCAATGAGAAAGAGAAACAAAGCAAGCAACCACGAACGAAAGGTGGAGGGCGGCATTGTGTCACATGTGGCGGTGGGGAAAAACGAAAAAAAAAACAAAAAACAAAAAACAAAACAAACAACAAACAACAAACAAAGACGTTAAGAAAGAGGAGAAACAACAAAGACAATGAGTCGTGCGTTCGCGAGGGGGGTGGGTGTGCGTGCGTAACGCCGGTACGCGCAGTGCGGAGCCCAACGGCTGTGTCGTCGGCCGAATGGGTGCGGGAATAGAGGCCGCGTCGGCACGGAGAAGGAAGGACGCACGCGCGCTGCGGCGTTGGCGCGGTTTGCGGCTGGCGCCTTTGGTGGCAACGGCCAGGACAAGCAGCGGTGTATGGTGTTGTGCGGGGCGGACAGGGGCGGCGGTGGTGGACGGGGAGGAGGCGGTGGCGTGTGTGGTACGGCGAAAACGGGACGGACGGCCGGCGGATGTTGAGAGGCGCCGCCCGCGCACGCACGCAGACACACAGAAGGGAAGAGCGAGAAAGGAACAAATGGAGGGGGCGAATGTGGAGGTGCGGGGAGGGGGAGGCGGTGGTGTTTGTGGGCATGTGGTGGGAGAGAAGGGCGGGGGCGGAAGGACAGAGGCGCGAGGCGACAGCCTGTGCTTGTTGCTTGCTTGCGTCTTTTTGTTTTTTTATTTTGTTTTTATCCTTTGGTCGCCTTGGAGCCTGTCGGTCCCGTCCGTGTGTGGCCACGCTGTGGGTGCGTGTATGTTTGTACGTTTCGTTTTTTGTCTTCTTCTGCAGCAGAGGCGGCCAGCAAATGCGTGCGGTTGGATGGATGGGCGGCCACGGCACGGCACCGCACCTGTGCCCAAGGAGGAGACGCTGGCGGCGGGCCACCCTCGGATGCGGCCGGCCGGGGCTGTGTGCGCCGCTGCAACAACAACGAGTAAACAAGACGAAGACGAAGCGGATGGCTGGTGAGTGCATTTCGGCGGTAGACAAGGCAGTGTGTGATGTGGCGTTGTGACGGGGGGGGTTTGCTCACGCGGCCTCGTTGTGTTGATGCGCAGGAAGACGAGATGCGGGCAGACGCGTACAGAGAGACGAGCCCGGTCTGCAGCAGGATGTGTGGCGCGCCGAGTGCAGAGCAGCGCGCGCCGGCTGGGCTGGGTTCGGCTGGGCCCGCCCGGCGGCGGGCCGCGCTGTTGTCGCGGACGTGAGCGCCCCCTGGCGGGTGGTCGGAGGCGGCGCGGTGGACGTGTGGCTGGTTGGCAGTGCACATTGCGAGTGGCTGGCTGGCGGGCGGTCGGCGGCGGCGGCGAGAAGAGAGAGGAGGTATGTGTTGCGGGCGCCTTTGCTGCGCTGCGTCGTTGCGTGCCTGGGCGTGCGCCTGTCGACTGTGTGTGACTGTGTTGGGCGTTGTGCCACGTACGTGTGCTCGGCCGAAGGCAGGCGTCGGAAAGAAGAGGGCGAAGGGCAGGAAAGTGGGTCGGTGTGCGTGCGTAGCCCGTGATGTGATGATGTCACGTCACGTCACGTCACGTCATGTGTTTGCGAAGCGGCTGCCGAGAGGTGTGTGGTAGCGAGCGGGAATGTGCGTTTGGTGGTTGCGGCGTGAGGTGAGGGTGGGAGAATATTGGGGCGGGCGGGCGGGCGGGCGGGCCGTTGTTGGTGGTTCCTCCTGTGGTTGTTTGTGCAGCTTTGATGGCAACGTGGAAGGACGCCGGTTTCGTGCCTTGCGTGTGGTTGTCGACGGTGACTGGTTGGGGTGTGCGCCGATGCACGTGCCATGTCGTTAGTATGTTTGGGTCGTGAGTGTTGTTTTTGGCTGTGTTGTTGTGTACGGGAAGGGGGGGGGGGAGAGGAGGAGGCGGGTGGATAGTGCGTGCAGTAGTGTCGTTGCGACGGGCGCGTCGGGTGGAGCTGTGCGTAGTGGCGGAAAGGTGTAGGTTGCGGGAAGGGAGCCCGTCGTGTGTCGTGTCGGTGTCGTTGACGGGGTCGCGTGCGTGCGTTGTGAAATCGAGTGTGGCGGGAAAGGAGCAGTGTGCCGCTGGCGTCGTGGCCGTTAGCAGAGGCTGTGCTTGTCCGTTTGTTACCTGTTGGACGCTTGGTGCGAGTTGTTTGCTGCTGTTGTCGTTGTCGCCCCCGTCTCGCGGGTTGTTTTTGTTTGTCGGCTGTGCTGTGTCGGCGAGCTGTTTTGCGGTGCGTGAATGTGTTGGTGCAAAAGTGGCGGCGTTATGGCTGCGCCCGCGACGAGCCGCGGGCGCGCCATTGATGATGTTCAAACACAGAGCGGCTGTGTGCAATGGGAGGCCTGCGTACGGGTAGCGGTGTTGTCGTACGTGCATCCGGCCCGGTGCGGAAAGCGCCGTTGCCGTTTGCCCCTTAGTTGCCAGCCATGTCGCGTGAGCGGCGGGTTGCCTCTGGTCGACGTGGTGCTCGGGTTTGTGGTTTTTGGTGCCCTTTGGCCGGTGGGTGGTGTTTAATTTTGTTTTTGTGTGTGTGTGTGTGTGTGTGTGTGTGTGTGTGTGTGTGTGTGTGTGTTTTATATCTGCCTCCTGCTCGGTCTTGCGGCGGTTTGGTCGACGTCGTCTGTAGTTTTTGCGGCTTGCCGACGACCGACCGACACACCTTTGAAACCTACGTGTGGCGCCCGAAGGTGAACGTAACCTGACCGCGGACCTCTCGGCGCCTTAACCTAACCTAACCTCTAACCTAAGATGTCCGGCCGTAAAGGTAGGTGCGGCCACCTGACGCCTCACGTCCGAACGCTTAACCTAACTTTGACGCTTAACCTAACTGTAACCCTTAACCTAACCCACGTCCACCTAACCTAACCTAACCTAACCTAACCTCACCTCACCTCACCTTAGGGTGGTGTACACCGCGAATGCCTTAGGGCATGTTATGTTATATAGTCTTAGGTGGAGTCCACTATACGCAACAAGCGGCTACACGGGTAGCAGGGGTTGTGTGGCGTGGGCTGGGCGGTTCTGTTTAGGTTGGATGGCCCTTGGGCAAGTACGGAAAGGGCAACGGGCGCGGGGCAAGGTCAGGACATGCGGGGACCAAGCGGCAATCGGTATTGTAATTGTCAACTGTCGAAGCTCTGCGTTGGTAAAGTACCGGAACGTCAAGCGCTGATAGAAAGCGCCGAAGCTGCAATCGTTATAGGTACAGACGGTGCTTTAGAAAGGATAGCGTGCATGCAACCGGTGGTGGAGTGGTTCGTCGCTGTTAGTAGTAGTTTATCCTGTGTAGTGAAGTAGAAGTGGTGGACGGTTCCTGTGAACTATTGTGGGTGGAGGGTACACTCAACAGCCGAGCTAGGTTGATAATTGGCTCCTTTTACCGACCTCGCGACTCAGCAGCATTAGTGGCCGAACAAGTGAGAGAAAATGTGGACATACATTTTCCTTTCCGCAGCGTGTTACAGTCTTAGGTGGAGATTTCAATGTGCCAGATGTTGAGGACGGGTGGTAGGGACAGAGCATCGAGTGACAGTATACTGAGTGCACCATCCGAACGAAAAATGCCGCGAGCAATTAAACAGAGAGAGAACCGACTCGTGGAGATAACATCGTGGACCTACCGATGACAAACAGACCCCGAACTTGTCGACTCTGTATGTGCAGAACAGGGACCCAGTGATCAAGAGGCCGTTGCAGCATCGCTGAATATGGACGTTAGTAGGAATATACAAACAAAAAAACAAAAAAAAACAAAAAAAAAGGGGGGGGGGAGGAAGGTTTATCTGTTTAGCAAGAGTAATAGAAGGCAGATTTGAGACTACCAGGCAGATGCAAACGCAAATGTCTGCTCCGACACTGACAATGTTGAGTGTTTATGGAGAAAGTGCAAGGCAATCGTAAAATGCGTCTTAGACAGGTACGTGCCGAGTAAAACTGCGAGGGATGGGAAAAACCCACCGCGGTACAAACAACCAAAGTTTAGGAAACTATAGCGAAAGCAAAGAGAGCTTCACTCAAAGTTGAAACGCAGCCAAAACCTCTCAGACAAACAGACGCTAAACGATGTCCAAAGTTAGCGTAAGGAGGGCTATGCGTGAAGCGTCCGGTGAATGCGAAAGTACAATTCCATGTACCGACGTGACAGGAAATCAAATCAAATCCTAGGACGTTGTGGTCGTACGTTGAATCAGTAGTAAGCGGCTCGAAACGGCATATCCAGACACTCCGGGATGATGATGGCATTGAAACAGAGGATGACACGCGTAAAGCTGTGAAATACTAAACACCTGTTTCCAAAGCTGTTTCACGGAGGACGACCGCACTGCAGTTCCTTCTCGCACAAACGAAAAAATGGCTGACATCGAAATAAGTGTCCAAGGAGGAATAGAAAAGCAACTGGAATCACTCAACAGAGGAACGTCCACTGGACCTGACGGGATACCAATTCGATTCTACACAGAGTACGCGACAGAACCTCCTAACAGCCGTGTACCGCAAGTCTCTAGAGGAACGGAGGGTTCCAAATGATTGGAAAAGAGCACAGGTAGTCCCGGGCTTGAAGAAGGGTCGTCGAGCAGATGCGCAAAACTATATAGGCCCTATATCTGTGACGTCGATCGGTTGTAGAATTTGAGAACATGTTTTATGCTCGAGTAGTAGCATGTCGTTTTTTGGAAACCCAGTGTCTACTATGTAGGAATCAACATGGATTCCGGAAACAGCGATCGTGTGAGACCCAACGCGCTTTATTTGTTCATGGGACCCAGAAAATATTAGATACAGGCTCCCAGGTAGATGCCATTTTGGTTGACATCCGGAAGGAGGGCGTTCGATACAGTTCCGCACTGTCGCCTGATAAACAAAGTAAGTGTCTGCAGAATGTCGGACCACCAAGTGTGTGGCTGGACTGAAGAGATTGTAGCAAACAGAACACAGCATGTTGTGTTATCAATGGAGAGACGTCTACAGACGTTAAAGTAACCTCTGGCGTGCCACAGGGGAGTGTTATGGGACCCATTGCTCTTCACACACAATGTATATAAATGACCTAGTAGATAGTGTCGGACGTTGCATGCGTCTTTTCGCGGATGATGCTGTAGTATACAGAGAAGTTGCAGCGAAAAATGCAGGACGATCTGCAGCGGATAGGCACGTGGTGCAGGGAGTGGCAACTGTCCCTTAACATGTATTGCGAATAATATAGAAAGAAGGACCCTTTATTGTATGATTGATTATATGATAGCGGGACAAACACTGGTAGCAGTTACGTCTGTAAAATATCTGGGAGTATGCGTGCGGAGTGATTGGGAGTGGGATGATCATCATATTAACAAAAAAACAAACAAAAGTAATTGTTGGTAAGGCGGGTACCAGGTTGCGATTTATTGGGAGAATGCGTAGCAAATGTCGTCCATCAACAAAAGGAGGAGGTGGCTTACAAAACACCCGTTCGTTCGACCTATACGTGAGTGTTGCCCATCAGTGTGGGATCCGTACCAGGTCGCGTTGACGGAGGCGACGGAGACGATCCAACGTTTCGTCGCAGGGTCATTTGGTAACCGTGATAGCGTTACGGAGATGTTTAACAAACCCAAGCGGCAGACTCTGCAATAGAGGCGCTCTGCATCGCGGTGTAGCTTGCTCGCCAGGTTTCGAGATATTGCGTTTCTGGATGGGGTATCGAATATATTGCGTATACCTCCCGAGGAGATCACGAATGGATGTGGTTAGAGAGATTCGAGCGCGCACGGAGGCGTTTTTTTTTGCAGACTGTCGGTTCGTCCCGCGAACCATACGCGACTGGAACAGCAAAGGGAGGTAAATGACATTGGCACGTGAAGTGCCCTCCGCCACACACCGTTGGGTGGCTTGCGGAGTCTAAATGTTAGAGGTCGGCTGTCGGTGTGTGCTTTTGAAGGCAGATTCGGTGCGTCTGTAGTTGCGGATGGCGGTTAGCCACCCTCGCTGAAAGCGGCGAGGGGCGGCGGCGCCTCGGTTGGCCGGTGCCCATGTTGCGCAGGCGGCGCTCGTTTTTGTTTTGCGGCGGGCAATTTTGTGAGAAACGGGCGCGAATGTTGGCGGGCGAGGTGGCCCGACGGCCGCGGGCCGATCGGGAAACGGTGGGAGGGCGATGGGGCGGCGGAGGTGCGTTTGCACGGCCGTCATCGCCGCACGCCTCCGCTTGTGTGGCTGTGGCGGCGGCCGCGCTGGCCGGGCTGGCGCGGCGACGGTGCGCCAGTTTTGCCGAAGGTTTGGCCATTGTGGCGGGTCGTCGGCTGGGGCTGTGGGGGCGGCATTTGGGCGGGGGCGGCGATTCTCGGCGGGCCGAGCCAGGCTGTAGCGCGCGGTAGCTGCAGTTTGGCCGTGGTTTGCGGCGCTGCCGTGGCGACTGGTTGGCGACTGTGGTGTGGCCGTGTGTAGCCCCATCCTCGGTGGTTTGAATGGCGCGGGTGGTTGCGGCGCAGGTTTGGGGCTGGTCCGCACAGGCTGTCGGACGTTGGGCGGTAGCAAGCGCGGGAGGCGCGGCGCGGCGGCGCGCAGAGTGGCGGCCGCTCTCTCGGCCGTCCGCGCCCGCCCGCGACACTGGCTGGGCCTGGCGGCGCGGCGGCTATTCTCTGCCGTGCTCGCCGCTCTCTCTCGCTGTTCTGTTGTTGTGTGTACGCGCGTCGTCCGTCGAAATAATGGCAGATCAGGCGGCTACGAACGAGACTGCTGCGGCACCCGCCGCCACCGGCACGACGAAGAAGGCCAAGTCTGCGGCGTCTGCGAAGAAGCCGCGCGCCAAGCCTGCGCACCCGCGCACCTCTGAGATGGTGACGGCCGCCATCAAGAGTCTGAAGGAGCGCGGCGGCTCGTCGCTGCAGGCGATCAAGAAGTACATTGCCGCGCACTACAAGCTGGACGCGGAGAAGCTGGCGCCCTTTATCAAGAAGTACCTCAAGTCGGCCGTCGTGGCTGGCGAGCTGGTGCAGACGAAGGGGAAGGGCGCGTCCGGCTCTTTCAAGCTTGCCGGCGCCGGCGGCGGGGCGGCCGAGGGCGGCAAGGCTCGTGCCGGCGGTGCGAAGAAGAAGCGCGCCGCTCCGGCCAGCAAGGAGAAGAAGGGCGGCCGCGCGGCCGGCGCAAAGAAGGCTGGTGGCGTGAAGGCGGCGACCGGTCGGAAGGCGGGCGCCGCCAAGAAGGCGTCTGCGGCGTCGGCGGCTCCCGCGGGTGCGAAGAAGGCGGCTGCGGCCAAGCCGGCCAAGGCCAAGTCGCCGTCGAAGGCGAAGAAGGCCGCCAAGGTTCCGACGAAGAAGCCGAAGGCGCCGCGCCCGAAGAAGGCGACGACGCCGTCTAAGGCGAAGGCGTCGCCCAAGAAGAAGAAGTAAAGTAGTAAAGTTAAAGAAAGGCAAGGGAGAGGGGTTGGCGCTTGACGCCGTCGTCCCCCACCGCCCTCCCCCGCGTCGTCTTAGTGGCGCGCGATGGCACGGCTGCGGCTGTCGCGCGGCCCAAAACGGCCCTTCTCAGGGCCATCAAAGGACGTCGGGAAGGCGTTGATTGTCGTGCATGCGCCGGTGTGGTTGGTTGGTTGGTTGGTTGGTTGTGTGTGTGTGTGTGTGTGTGACCCTTGTGGGTACTGTTTGCGTGCCGTGGTGGTTGGATTGTGGTGCCGGTGGCGGTAGGCGGCGGCGCGCGGTAGCGGAGCGGTTGTGGCCGTTTGTTGGTCTTTTTATTTTATTTTATTTGTTTTTTTTTTTTTTTGTTTTTGTTGTTGTTGTAGTTGTTCTTTTTGCGGCGGCCGACGTTTGGTTGCTCATGTATGTTTCTGGAGACTCTTGTTTGTTTGTGTGTTTGCTTGCTTTGCGGATGTCGTGTCTTTTGTGTGTGTGTTGTGTCTCTCTCTCTCTCTCTCTCAAAGCGGCGGGGGGACGTGAGACGTGGAAGTGGCCGGCGGGAATTGGGAAGGCGCGGTGGCGTTGACGTTGTAGTGTAGCGTAGCGTGCGCGCGCCTCGGAGACGGCGGCGGCCAGCCACCCGTGGTGTGTGGTGACGTCGTCCGGCTGTTGTGTGTGTGTGTATTGTGAGGGATGGGAGTGACGTCGATTGTTGGCGAGAGCGGCTGTGGACGGGAGGGGAATTGGTTGTTGTTGTTTTGCGGGGCGGCAAGACCGACAAAAGTTTTGCTCGCGACGGAGAGATGTTAGTGGCCCTGAAAAGGGCCGTTTTTGTTGGGCGGGCGCGCGTGCGCGGCGCGGTTTCTAGGCGCGCTCGCCGCGGATGCGGCGCGCGAGCTGGATGTCCTTGGGCATGATGGTGACGCGCTTGGCGTGGATTGCGCACAGGTTGGTGTCTTCGAAGAGGCCGACGAGGTAGGCCTCGCTGGCCTCCTGCAGGGCCATGACTGCGGAGCTCTGGAAGCGCAGGTCGGTCTTGAAGTCCTGGGCGATCTCGCGCACTAGGCGCTGGAACGGCAGCTTGCGGATGAGCAGCTCTGTGCTCTTCTGGTAGCGCCTGATTTCCCGCAGGGCGACGGTGCCCGGCCTGTAGCGGTGGGGCTTCTTGACGCCGCCGGTGGCGGGCGCGCTCTTCCTCGCCGCCTTGGTGGCGAGCTGTTTGCGCGGCGCCTTTCCGCCGGTGGACTTGCGGGCCGTTTGCTTTGTGCGGGCCATAGCGGTTAGCGGCGTGGAGGTGCGTGCGGTACACGAAGCGTCCGGTGCTGCCTTGACAACGGGCCCGCGCGGCCCCGCGCCGCGCTTATATGCCCTCGGTGCGCGTGGTGGGGGGAGGGCGGGCCAGAGTCTATATAGGGGGGCGGCGGCTGCAAGGAACTCTCGAGAAGACGAGTCGCGGCCTGTCCCCCCTTTGTACGTCAAGTGCAAAGGCGGGTGGACAGCGCTGTTCGACACCATGACGAGCTGCGCTCAGAACGAGGTGGTCTACGAGTCTGTCGATACAGACTCGCTGATCTGCGTTCGAGCCGCAAACGTGGCCGACCACAGGGCGATCAAGGTCGCAGTGGCCGACCACATCGTCGACGCGCCGCCGGCGCGTGAGAAGGCACCTTCCGTAGGAAGGATGAAGACGACTAAGGCACTCCTCAGGGGGTTGCCTTGGTGCTGTGATGAGGCAGCGGTCCGGGAAGGGCTGCTGCGAGCCGGGTTTGGTAGTGTAGCCGCAAGGTTGCACAACCGAACCAACAGGAAGAGGGCGCCGCTCTATGCCGTGACCGTGCAAACGGTCGACGGCGGGAGTGACATCTTCGACTTGCGGAAGTTGCTGGGCTTCCCGGTTACGACAGAGGCTCTCCCGACCGCCATGGATCCTCAGCCCCAGTGCTTCAGGTGCCAGGGCGAGGGCCATGTTGCGAAGTATTGCCGCAACGCGGCGCGGTGCGTCAAGTGCTCAGGTGAGCACGACAGCCGCGCCTGCGACCGCGGCAGCAACGCTCTGCCGACTTGTGTCCGGTGTGGCGGCCCGCACGTCGCCAGTTGGCGCGGCTGTTCGGCTTTCTCAAGCCGCAGCCGTGCCGGGGGCGACGAAGCGGCCGCGGCCGCACCGACGCAGCAGCAGAAGAGAAGACGACGCCGGAAACGGCGTAGGGCGCAGAACAGCCCGGCG